>NC_046161.1:72698514-72739900 GCF_011064425.1 Rattus rattus | reverse complement strand
TGCCTTTAAACTCAGGAGGCAGAAGCAGATGGATCTGTGAGTCTAAGGCCAGCCTGGTTTATAGATCAAGTTGCAGGACAACCAAAGGTAAAAAAGAAAAAACTAGGACTGAACTGACTGCTCTTCCAAATGGTCCTAAATTAAAAAAAAAAAAAAAAAAAGATATAATCTCCTCAGGGGAGAGAGCACGCCCTATTTTGCTTAAGAGAAAGTATTTTCATAACCTCCAGAGAGAAACTTGTCACAGTGTGACGCTGAAGGCCAGCCACATGGTGGCTCACAACCATCTGTAATGAGATCTGATGCCCTCTTCCGGTGTGTCTGAAGATAGCTACAGTGTACTCATATACATTAAATGAATCAATCTTTTTTAAGAAAAAACTAAACAAAAACAACAGGAAAAAAAACAGCCCTAAACCCTACTCTCACTGAAAGAATCATAGCTAAAACACAGAAAACTCCTTTCCCAGGTTTTTTGTTTTTTTTTTTTTCTCGGAGCTGGAGACTGGACCCAGGGCCTTGCACTTGCTAGGCAAGCGCTCTACCGCTGTGCTAAATCCCCAACCCCATTTACCAGGTTTTTACAGCTGACAGGCTCTAGCCCAGTAGTTTAACCTGTTAGCTCTGGAACGTGCTTCTCTAGAAATTGCTGTTGAGTCCTGGCCTTTAGTGTCACACTGTGACAAGTTCCTCTCTGAGGGTTATGAAAATGTGGGTTTTGAAAATACTGTCTCTTAAGCAAAATAGGGCATGTTCTCTCCCCTGAGGAGATTAATCTTTTTCTGTTCTTTTAGTGTGAAGGCATTTCATCTCTTAAGTTGATTATCAGGATCATACATATTCTTAATAAATTATATTTTTACATAAGTATTTTCTACAGAAAATGGACCTTCAAAATGAAAGAAACAAACATCTGAAATATGGCATAGATATAGATGCTATAGAAATGGGTTCCTTTGTTTTGTTGGTTTTGGTTTGGGAGTGGTATAGTTTTGGTTTGGTTTGAGACAGGGTTTTAATTTGCAGCCCTTGGCTGCTCTGAAACTTACTATGTAGACCAGGCTGGCCTCAGACTAACAGAGATCCACCTCTGTCCCTGGGTGCCAGGGATTTTAAAAGTATGCCACCACTATAGATATAAATTCGTTCTTAAAGATCTTTTCTTGTCCACAATAGACAATCCATTGGGAAACAAAATGTAAATTTAAAATCAGATGTCACAGCATGGGAAGAGATAGGAATTAGGACTAGCTACATGGTGTCACAGATTCCTTTTTTTTTTTTATAAAATATGTTTGGAATTAATTATATTAGCACAGTGAAATGAGGTATTAAAGTACCGTTCTGTGAACAGAACTGTTGGGGGAGGTGGTAATGGGGGTTGATGGGGAGGGAACACGTGATAGAAGGGGAGGGGGGAGGGCTGAGGATGTTGGCCTCGAAACCAGGAAAAGGGAATAACAATCGAAATGTGAATAAGAAATACCCAATTTAATAAAGATGGAGAAAAAAAATTTTGTTCTGAGCCAAGATGATTCCAGATAATATAGTACCCTTGGGAGACTGAGATACTAGACAGAAAGATGTAGAACAATCAAAAACCTGTAGACCCTGTTAAGTCTGTCTGTCTGTCTGCAGACCCTGACTGGCTAAGTCTTCAGTTCATTTCATTAGAGTATTGGAGGCCGTGCATGGACAGACATGCCACATTCCCAGCAGGGGAAGGGGGAGAATTGCCTCAGGTTCAGCCTGCGCTTCATACTGAATACTTCGTCAGCCAGAACTACCTAGCAAACCCTGTCTCAAATCATTCCCCTAAATGCATAGATTACTAGTCACTATTCCACTGAAGGGCTGAAGCTTGAAATTAAGTCTAATTTACATCACATTTACAGATACATAGTCTTTTCAAGATGTGTACAGAATGCTGCAGATACATGCAAACTGTACTTAACTGTTATCTTTCTGGTTTAAGGTTTAGTTGGAATTGTCTGGTTTATTTTATAGATGTGGATAGTCAGTGATACACCAGAAACTCACAAGACAATCTCCCACTATGAAAAGGAATACATTGTTTCATCATTAAAAAATCAGGTATGGACTTTGACACATATTAAAGGTTGATATAGGGGGTTGGGGATTTAGCTCAGGGGTAGACCGCTTGCCTAGCAAGTGCAAGGCCCTGGGTTCGGTCCCCAGCTCCTAAAAAAAAAGAAAAAAGAAAAAAAAAAAAAAAGGTTGATATAACAGTTTTCCAAATAGATCTTGCTGTTGTTTGTGTCTAAGCAAATTAGGATGAACAAATGAAGTATCTAAAATACTGGCTGAGGAAGTGCAGTTCTTTCTGAACTAAAACTAATTTCTTCTCCAGATCATGCTAGGAGCTAGGGGTGTGGCTCAGTGAGAGCATGAGCACCCAGGAGTCCATCTGAGTAGTCAGATAGCAACTGAGGACAGACAGGCAGGGAGGGTGCCGCTATTAACCCCTTGAATCAGGGAATTCTACTGCATGTGACTAATCACCATACTCTAGGCCAACCCATCTATAGTAAATATTAGTAGTTTAACATCTGTTTTAGAATTGAAATGAGTATAAATAGAAATCATGTCTTTTTAGTTTGAGAATTCTTTTTATATTTCTAAATTATGTATACTTGTGTGTCAATATGTGCATGAGAATGGAGTTACCCTCCAAGACCATAGGTGTCAGGTCCCCAGGAGTTACAGAAGGGTATAAGCCATTGTGCATTCTGGGGACCAAACTCTGGTCCTCTGCAAGAGAAGTGTGCGCTCTCATCAGCTAAACCTTTTCTCCTACCTCATCATACGGCTTTCTTAGACCCAGTTCTTCTCCAGTTCCCCTGCTCTGTAGACCACATCACGTGGCTGCATAGAAAACCCTCACCTGGTTTCCACTCTCTGTTCCTGTTCCCTTCACTGAGATGTGATACTGCCCAGGCTAGCCTCAAAGTTTGAGCTCACGTCACCCTCCAGCTGAGGCTACAGATGTGGCACCACACCCAGCTTGCCCAGCCCCTATAAACCATTTTAATATAGTGAAGACTGGATCATGAAAAACAGATCCTGGGGGCTGGAGAGATGGCTCAGCCGTTAAGCACACTGAATGCTCTTTCAGAGGTCCTGAGTTCAATTCCCAGCAACCACATGGTGGCTCACAACCATCTGTAACGGGATCCGATGCCCTCCTCTGGTGTGTCTGAAGACAGCAATACTGTATTTGCACATAAAAAAAAAAAATCTTTAAAAAAAAAAAAAAGAAAAGAAAAGAAAAGAAAAACAGATCCTAGTAAGACCTTCCAGTCTCTTCACTTCCCCTCATGCCAGCCTCCAGCTGTGATAATGACAGCATTCTCCAGTTTACAGAGGCACTGATGTTTAAAGCTGCCGGGACACGAGGAGCTTGGTGACATTTGTGTCTCTACTACACTTATGCTCCTCTGATCAGTTGTAGATTCTCTAGTTAATATGTTTAATAAAACAACTAAAATCGGTTGTTTTGCTACTTAACATTTCACACAGTTCGTTTTCAGATCTAGAACACACAACTAAACTTGGTGTTGTGTGCTAGGCTCAGTTTTTTTTTTTTTTTTTTAAATTTATTCATTTATTATATGTAAGTACACTGTAGCTGTCTTCAGACACACCAGAAGAGGGCATCAGATCTCTTTACAGATGGTTGTGAGCCACCATGTGGTTACTGGGAATTGAACTCAGGACCTCTGGAAGAGCAGTCGGGGGCTCTTAACCGCTGAGCCATCTCTCCAGCCCGCTAGGCTCAGTTTTAGCCGATGATGTGTGCAGTTAAGTGTTAACAGATATGTAGTGTCTCCTAATTTGGCCTGTTTCCTTCAGCTTTCTTCACAGAAGGTAGTGCCATGGGTGTCCATCTTGAAGTCACTGCCACTTTGGGCAATTGTAGTAGCACATTTTTCCTACAACTGGACCTTTTACACTCTATTGACGTTGTTGCCTACATATATGAAAGAAATCCTAAGGTTCAATGTTCAAGAGGTAAGAGAAAAATACCTGTCTGCTATAGATTGTATTTCAGACACACACACACACACACACACACACACACACACACACACTTCTTTTTCTCCTTTATCAATTCTGTCATTTCTTCTGTGCTGGCTGGCTTTAGGTCTGCTTGTGACAAGCTAAGTCATTTGAGAGGCGAGAGCCTCCACTGAGAAACTGCCTCCGTAAGAGCAGGCGGTAGGGGAGCCTGTGGTGTGTGTTCTTAGTGATTGATGCGGGGAGGGACCAGCCAGTGTGACTGGGGCCATCTGGGGATGGTGGGCCTGTGTTCTATAAAAAAGCAGGCTGAGCAACCCATGGGGAGCAAACCAGTAAGCAGCATCCCTCCATGGCCTCTGCATCAGCTCCTGCTTGCAGGTTCCCATCTGCTTTTTCCTACCTGAGCTTCCCTGAGTGGACTGTGGTTTATGGTATGTAACTAAAAACACCCTTTCCTCCCCAAGCTGCTTCTGGTCATGGTGCTGTGTCACAACGATGCTGACCCTAACTGAGACACCTTGTTGTGTTCTGCTGGGCCAATTTTTTGGTTTCCTGTTGTTTGTTGTTGTTGTTGTTGTTCATTGTTTATTTTTTAAGACTGGTTTCTCTGGCTGTCCAGGAACTCACCCAGACCATGCTAGCCTTGAACTCACAGAGACCTTGAAAGGGCCCGACTTGCTGCTATACTAAGTTTTCCTCCCCACATGTTTTGTTTTGTGTGTGTGTGTGTGTGTGTGTGTGTGTGTGTGTGTGTGCAGATGTGCAAAAAAGAGAAACAGACAGACACAGACCCTGAGACTCTATGGGACTAGGGTTTGAAAATAACTCTGTAGCTGCATAAAAGCACAATTCAAACTGACCTTTTCCTAAAAATCAACATGAAACTCATGAGATGGCCTTTGCTCACAACAGGCTTAGAGAAGGGCAGAAAATAGGGCTGAGAAACGTGCAAGATTGTATTTTAAAACTTTAAAGTGGGCTGGAGAGATGGCTCAATGAGTTGAGAGACTGACTACTCTTTTCAGAGGTCCTGAATTCAAATCCCAGCAACCACATGGTGGCCTGCCAACCATCTGCAGTGGGATCCGATGCCCTCTTCTGTGTGTGTCTGAAGACAGCTACAGGTACATATAAATAAATAAACAAATAAATCTTAAAAAAAACAAAACTTTAAAAGTAGACACGGGTACAAGGCGCTGGGCCACGTGTCCTGACTAGAGAGCAGGACGTCATCTAAGAGTCTGAATGTTTGTGGTGTTGACCAGCCCCGCTTAATTTAAAGTGGGTGATGTTGGAGAAAAGGCAAGAAGATTTTTGTTCAAGTGTGTCACACTGTGAAAAGAGAGGCGAGCATGAGACTGGACCAAATCTCCATGGTCCGTTTGGGCAGAGGACAGGTCAGGCTGCTGGAGTCTCTTATACAGACGCCAACAAGAACAAAGTTATTACCTGGGAAGAGAATACCCTGAGGGAGTATTTGGAGGATCCCAAAAAGTACATCCCTGGAACAAATATGATCTTCACTGGAATTAAGAAGGGAGAAAGGGCAGACCTAATAGCTTATCTTAAAAAGGCTACTCATGAGTAATTCCACTGCCTTATTTATTACAAAACAAATGTCTCATGGCTTTTTTTTTAATATATACCATAATTTAATTCTAATTTAAATTCAGATCATAAATGGCTAACAATGTTTTTGTTGGATAGTCCCATTAAGTAAAACTGACTTGTAAAAACAAACAAAAAAACCTTTAAAGTAGCAGGCGTGGTGGCGTATTCCTTTAATCCCAGCACTCAGGAGATACATGGATCTCTGTGAGTTTGAGGCCAGCCTGGTCTGCAGAGTGAGGTCCAAGACAGTCAGGGCTACACAGAGAAACCTTGTCTTGAAAAACAAAAACAAACAAACAAAAAAGGTAACATTCAGGAAGACCTGCAGGCTGCACTGTTTCCCCGTGAGACCGGCTCTTACAGGGATGAGTCAGACTGTCCCCTGATCACTGCAAATGCTAATCATATATGTGTGACATATGGACATCAGCGCGTTGTTCAAGTGGTCAGGGTTGGCTGCAGCCCATATGTTCTACCATACTTAATCCCGAATCTCCTTCCCTCTTCCAGAACGGGTTTTTATCTGCATTGCCCTATTTTGGCTGTTGGTTATGCATGATTGTCTGTGGTCAAGCCGCTGATTATTTAAGAGTCAAGTGGAATTTCTCAACCATAAGCGTTCGGCGAATTTTTTCCCTCATAGGTAAGTGAGATGAGCCAACTTTTGTTTTGTTTCTCAGTCATCCACATAGCACTCTAAATCCTTTGCCTCTGATCACAAAAATGGGAGCTTTCCCCACACGCAACCAGTTTTGCAGCACACAAGCTGGGTGAAACAGCTAAGTCTCACAAGACTAGCCTCTTCCTCCTTAGAGGCTAGTCACATAAACCAGGCTGTGACCTACTCGTTTAACTGGCTAACTATTAATTAGGCTCCCATGGCCTGGGTCCTCCAGCTCTGCTCATTTGCTAGACCCTCCTCACAGAAGTCAGGGCACACACTTTATTTCTGACTACTCACTTGTTATAGAGGATGAATAGTGGATAGAAAAACCTTAGGGCAAGGTCTAGGAAGGGCTACAGAGCACCTCAGCGGTGCGCCATCTGCCCGGGGCACCACGGGGTGTTCTCCTGCCGGGAAGCTCACCTAGATCTCATCACTGCCCTGAGTACTGAAGGTACAAGCATGGTTACTTGGTTAGTTGGCAGTGTAGATGCTTGCTTCTAAGACAGATTCTCCATACTGTGCTACCTGGGTTTGGCTTCAACTCACACACTCCCTGCTCCGACTGTCAAGAGCTGGGATTACAGACCTGGACCACGACACCCAAGCCGAACCTTGTCCTTTCGAGATTCTGAGGGGGGCTTCATTATGCCAGCAGGACTTCGTAAATCATTGGTCATTGTGGTCCACTCAACCTTCAGGCCCATTCAACCATCGCCCCCTCAGAGACTGGTACCTTTTCGATAGCCAGTCAACAATGTGCACACATACTGTAGTCCTGATACTGGGGAACCTGAGGCCAGGAGTTCCAGTCAGACTGGGCAACATAATGAGACTCCATCTCAAAAAGACAGAGAAACTGAGAGCCAGGCCTGGTGACACATCCCTAAGATCCCGGCACTTGAGAGTAGAGCCAGGAGCATCAGAGATTCAGGGTCTTCTGGTACATAACTAGTTTGAGGCCAGGTTGGCCCCTCAGATGATGTCTCAAAATACTGGGACAAATGCACTCTCTAAGGCCACTGGTCCCCGTGTCACCAGTCATCTTATTAGCAAACAAAAGACAATCCTAGTCACTCCAGAAATCCCAGAGGCATGAGGGCTCTGTACCAAAAACCGGAGTGGAGAGCAAGAAGGCAGCAGAAGAGAATAAACCTTTACCTTGTTCACAAGAATGGACCCTGACTTCGCTTCCCACAACCACGACTGCCTGGAACCCCACCTACAGAGCGCCTGACACCTTTGTCTGGCCTCTCCAGGGGCCAGGGAGTACACAGAACAGACATGATAAAAACACGCTTTAAGTAAATTTCATCAGTGCACGCCGGTATATTCCCCTAATTCCAGTTCTTGGGAGGCAGAGGCAGGCAGGCCTCTATGACAGGCCAGCCTGCTCTGTATAATAAGTTGTACACCAGAACTACACAGTAAGAGTCTGTCTAAGTAAATAAATGTAAATTTGGGGCCCAGAGAGATGGCTCAGCCATTAAGAGAACTGACTGCTCTCACAGAGAACACAGCTTCAGTTCCCAGAACCCACACAGCAGCTTACGACTGTAACTACAGTTCCATGGAATCTGAGGCCCTCCTCTAGCTTCACAGGCACTGGACAGACATGTGGTGCACAGACATACACACACAAGTAAAACACCCATGTGTTGTTGTAATAATATAAAAAATAAAATGCTGTCTTTTATCGCGCTCTAGATCCGGCAGCCCAGTGCCCCAAGACATCTGCTGGATATCTTGCCAGAAGCACACATTCCAATTCCGTGGCGACCCAGACCGGCCGCCCCACACTCCCTTACACTTAAATATACACATAAAAGAACACACAACACAATAACCTTTGACCCAATTGGTAAGATATAATTGCCCACCTAAACATACAAAGCCCAGTACCATCCATCCCTTAGGAACATTTGTAACAACCTGTAAAGGTACAGTGGAATCTTAATGTCACCCGCCATATTGTCCTGCCACAGCTTCTCTCTCTCCCTCCGATCTCTTCCTCCTTTCCTTTCCAGTCTCCTCCTCTTCCTTCTAACTTCTCTCCTGCCCATCCTTCCTTCTCCTCCAATGACAGCCTCCTTCTATCCTGTACCTGCCCCTCACCTGTACTTTACAGATTCAATGGAGAGAAGGTTCTGGTGAGTCCTGAGTACATGAGTAGGCAGCTGTCCTTGGGGCGGTGGAATTAGCATCAAAATACAGATAACTCTGTGACAAACCACAACAACCATTTCTTAAAACTGTATGGTGAAAAGACCCATTCTAGGGAAATTCTTCAGACACCTGCTGAGCCCACTCCAGGAGTTGCTACTACTCTGACTTTGATCATCTGTAAAGGAAATGATTTCCCTTTGGGTTCAATCTGATCTTTTTTCTCCCATGGACCTGCTGTGTGTAATAATATGCATTTTGTTATCAACTCCTAGAACCAAGATGGATCAGATTTCTAACTACATCCAACAAAGTTTATTATTTTTGTAAGATTTGTATGTCTGTCTGTCTGTGTGCTCTCGTGCATGCATGCAGGGACATTGCAAAAGCCACCGGACCATCCTGGAGCTGGGATGACAGATGGTTGTGAGCCACCCAACCTCCCATGAGTCCTCTGGAAGAGCAGGAAGCACTCTTAGCCACTGAGGCATCTCCAGCCCCCAATCGAGTTCATTGTATAATTTATTTATTTTAATGATAGGCCCTTTAGTCACAGTCCGTATCATCTGTTGCTTCTCCCTTCCACTCTGATTTCAGTCTTTGTGTCCCTGGTGGTGAGTTCTGTAGATGCAGACTGAGTTCCTATCACATGCAGATTGAAGGGCACAGCACCGGGAGGATTTCCTTTTCTGATTACATGAGTTATATCCCGTTTCCTGCCAGGCTCTCTAGTGAGAAGACACTTTAGTCTTCCAGGCAGTTCAGTGTTTGTACAGTAGGTGGCAGCACTGTCCAGTTCGGGGTTTTAAATTGAGCAACTACCATAAATGGCGCTTCTTTTTCTCTTACACCTCTGTAACTCCAGGAATGGTTGGCCCTGCAGTTTTCCTAGTCGCGGCTGGATTTATAGGCTGTGACTATTCTTTGGCTGTTGCGTTCCTAACCATATCCACGACGCTGGGAGGCTTCGCCTCTTCTGGATTTAGCATCAACCATCTGGATATCGCCCCTTCGTGAGTACAAGCCCAGAGGTGTGCTGGGAATGGCTACAGTCTTTTTTCTTAAAGTCATAGTAAGACATAGATAACGTAAAACTTGCCACTTGAGCCGTTGTTAAGTTCAGGTAGGTGTACACGCTACCGTTTGCAGCCATTGCACCTACCTGCAGTCTCTCCAGTTGGAATTCTGTGTCCCGTAAACCAGCGCTAGTGCCACACTTCCCGTTCCCACATCCTGGCAGCCACCGTTCTCGTTTCTTCTTTCCGTGAATTTGACTACTAGAGGAATCACTTCAAATTCTTTGCTAGATTTCCGTTTACACAACCAGTAAAATTTTAAACCCTGAACTGCCACCACCTCTACCCTTGGGGCTCTCTGGCACACGGCAGCGACAGTGTGACTTGGGTGTCTACTAGCTAGAATAGGCGCTGTGATAACCCATCCTCGGGAATTGCCACCTTGCTTGACACAGATGGCACTAATTGGGCAGGTTTGTAACAAAGCCCTCTTTGTCAAAGGCAAAGCTAAGAACTCTGCTCGGCTGGTAGAATGCTGGCCTCGCATCCACGAAGCTATGGATTCGGTCGCCAGCACCACATAAACTGAGCATTGCAGCGCACACCTGTAATCCCAGAATTTAGAAGATGAAAAACAGAAGAATCAAAAGTTCAGGGCCGGTCTAGGACACAAGAGACTATGTATCAAATTAACAAACAAATAAAAATGAAGCCCACAAGATGGAGGCTTAGAGGGCAAAAATACTATATATATAATATTTAATATATAAAATATAAAATATATACTTATAAATATGTATTATATAATATAAATATATAAAATATAATATCTATATTTTATATAATAATATATATGTAATTTTTCTTTATAATCGAGGAAATAGAAGCAGGAGGAACAAAAGGTCAGGCCCAGCCTTGGCTGATGTTCAAGGCCAGCTGCACCCATATGAGACCCAGTCTCAAAAAAGAAACAAAACAAAAAATTATTAAAAAGAGTAGAGACGTTGACTTGCCCAGTTGACACTTTGCACATTATCTGCATGTAAACACAGGTGTCCAGCACTTGGTTGCTTACCAGTCTCTTACATAAACATTCTCTTGTTTGTCCTCAGAGGTTCAGTGAGGTAAGCCGGTAAGGTTCAGTGAGGTAAGACTTACTTTATAGGAACTCAAGTTCAGAGAAATCAGGTAGCTTAGCTCATGCCACACAGCCAACAAAATGCTAAATCTATAATCTAGACCTAAAATTTTACTTTAAGCCCAAACCAGTTTTTTTTTTTTTTAAGATTTATTTATGTATGAGTACACTGTAGCTGTCCCCACCACCAGAAGAGGGCACCAGATCCCATTACAGACGGTTGTGAGTCACCATGTGGTTGCTGGGAATTGAACTTAGGACCTTTGGAAGAGCAGCCAGTGCTCTTAACCACTGAGCCATCTCTCTGGCCCTCCAAACAAGTTTTTATATCTACCATTCTTTGAGCCACGTAGCTCTGATTTTCTTTTCCAGCTAAGATAAAGGAAGGGACTAGATTGAGTACCTTACCTCAGAAGACTTGGGGTACTTAACTTATAAGAAGTAATGAATATGTATTTATTTTTGGAGAAATCGAGAAGTCATTTTTTTTTTATCTTTCAAACACCCCCTACTGCACCTAGCCGGATATCAGAGCCCTCTGACTCCTGTTAATCCCCTCTGATCGGTGAGCACACCATGACAAACTCTTGCCCACACTTCTCAGAGAGACCCCGAAGCAGACCCTACTAGGTCTGGTGGCACACTTCTATAATCCCAGCATCATGGAGGCCGAGCCAGGAGGATGACAGAAAGGTCAAGGCCAGCCTGGGCTACCTTGAGACTGCCAGCCTGGGCTACATTGAGACTGTTTTATATTTTTCAAGGAACAAACTAATCCTCTCTCGTATGGAAAAAGCACAAGAAGGAGAAAGAAGATTGGGGTTTCATCCTGGAGCTCAGCTGGGAGAACACTCAGTCCCTTGTGCATATGAAGGCCTGAGATCAAGCCCCACAGTCGAAGGAGAGAATAATTTAATCTTCTTAATAAGGGGACAGGCTCCTCCCAACTAGACAGCCTTAGAGCTCCACATATGACCATTGCCTGCAGACACAGATCACAGAACACCAACTGGGTGGGAGCTCACAGCTCTAATTCCAGCACCTACCTGTCGTTTTTAGTCACTAGGCATGTTCCTAGTGTTGGGAGGATTTGCTAATTACCAGCAACTTTAAAATAACTGTAAATTATAAGGAGAAGAGTACATTGAGCTGTACAAGCTAGGAACTGTTTGTTGAATATGCATATGGATAAGGTATGACCTAACGGAGTTTAATAGTGAAAGTTAATTGCAAGGAAACTTGGCTGAATAAGTGATAATTAAAGATATAAACACAAGTGTAATAATAATCACTTTGCCGGATAGTGGTGGTGCACACCTTTAATCCCAGTACTGGGAGGCAGAGGCAGGTGGATCTCTTAGTTTAAGGCCAGCCTGGTCTACAGAGTGAGTTCCAGGATAACCAGGCTACACAGAGAAACCCTGTCTGGGGGACAGAGGGAGTTGGGGAAACACTTAAAGCTGAAAGTCGAGGCACTAGACGCTATTCCCCTGGAAAACGGACCGAGAGGTGCCTATTTTATTAACAAAGAGCTTCTCGGTACCTGGGCATCCCCGGCTCCACCTAGGGAGTTCCTGATTGCCTGGGCCGTATGCGGAGACCCTGTCTCAAATGACAAAGTGACAAAGAGCAGAGCTGCTGGGTTTTCCAGTTGTCACTTATCATCCCACTTACATATAAACGCCATTGTCTGGTGCTTAACAGCTTTCTCGTCACTCGTACAAGCATTTGTTTATAATGAAAGCAGTCTTAACAGGGTAGGTAGGTGTTCTTGACCAGTTTCAAGGCGGAGGAAATGTTAGCATTTCTGGAGTCAGAACCACGCCTGATTACCCAAACAGATTCAAGGAGATAAACAGTCATTTTAATTATGAGGGTCTGGGGCCGTGGCTCAGTGACAGAGAACTTCCTGAATATGGGCAAACATTGTAATAGCCTCTGGCCACTGCAGACATAAAGAAGTGAAACACAATGATTAATGCTGCTCCTTAACCCAAAAGAAGGAGGAATCTAGAAAACATTGCAAATGAACCTTGTTTCCAGTTATGTAACTTGCAGGACCCTAGAGTGATAAGTTGGAAGGGTTTTGAGTAACCCTATCCTCTAAGACCAGGGGCATCAGAGAGCTGATGAGAACTGTAAAATCTTGGGCTCCACCACAGATATACTAACAAGAATCTCCACTTTGAATCCCTGGGTAAGTCTCTCACACATTCAAGTCTGAGGCTCTAGTTGAATTCTGTCTACCCACCCCCACAGCAAATAGTTGTGGAGTTTATATATTCAGCATTTAGAACCCCACATGACTCTAAGATTCAAAATTAGTCAAAGACAGGAATGAACCAATTAAAATTGGGCAGTTGTAGTTTAGTATAATTTTTTTTCAACAAATACTAAGTATGTTTGTACAAAGCCCTAACAGACACAGCCTACTCAATGGTGGGAGACAAGAAATCCACACAAGTAAAGCAACCTTTTTTGTTGTTGTTGTTGTTCCAGGGCTTAGTGGAACATGTCCATAATCCTAGTATTCAAAATGATGACAGGTTGGAGCCAGCCTGGCCTACAGGGTGTAAGCCTGTTTCATAAAAGCAGAAAAACTATGGCTGGGACATTTAAATAGCACAGAAGTCTGAAGAAACAGTGCAAAGAGTTAGCCAGGCAAAAGGAATTGTGTATCAGCTGGGTGTGGTGGCACACACTTTAGTCACAGCCGGCAAGAAGCAGAGGCAGGTAGATCCTTGAGTTCAAGGTCAGCCTGTTCTACAGAGTGAGTTTCAGGACAGCCAACGCTACACAGAGAAAGCCTGTCTCAAAGGGGAAAAAAGCAAAAGGAAAAGAAAGAGTATACGTAAAGGTCGAGGACATAATTAAGTGGTGGAACATTTTCCTCACTAAGAATGAGTCCTAGGGTTGTCGGTTCCCAGCGCCACAAAACAGCGCAAAGGGCTAGTATTCTAAACAGGAATTTATAGGAGAGGTCTTGTTATGTCAATGTCATATAACAAAAGAGGCTTAAGCAAATGAACCTCATATTCCATCTAGTTCTGGGACACATATTATGAAAAAAACATTGTATTGTTTTGTTTTAAGATAAAAGAAACCTAACCCAAGCATGTTGATATGCTCACAAAAGAAAGCCAGTGAGATTCTACACACACACACACACACACACACACACACACTCTATCCCTTAGCCATAGAGAAGGAAGAAGAAAGTAATCGGCTTCAGTTCTTCTGTGCTCCTCCTCTACAAAGGTGCTGTGGTGAGCCCGAGTGCATCCAGAGGCCAGAGAGCACCAGGGAACACTGTTCCACTTCCCCTGGACCTTTTGAGCCCTGAGCTCAGCTCTTGGCTAGGCTGGAAGCCAGCAAACCCCCAGCCGTCTTGCTTTATCCATTCTCTGTGAGGCTGGAGTTATAGGCATTTTCAGGGATGCCTTGTGCGTCTTATCTCATGGACACGGAGATTCTAATTCTCATCCTCACGACAGCCCAGCAAACGCTGCTCACCACTGAACCACATCTCTTTAGCCTTCACAGAACTGATGTTACTATTAAATGAGATATGGAAAGTGCTTATAAACCATTCATAGTTTTCCCAATGGACAGTCAGTATTCCCGTCAATATCAAATGTGTGCATGGTATTTTCCAAGTCCTTCCATAAATTAAAATTAAGATTTTTTTTGTTCGATTTTAAAACAGGCTAGCCTAAAACTTGTATCAGTCCCCCACCTCCACATCCTGCTTGCTGGGATGACAGGTATGCACCACTGTGGATGAAACCACGATTTACCTATGGTTAGTTATGGTGCCTGGAACTTATAGGATTTCTCAGTTGCTATGTCCCAAGCATCCCACACTCCAGTACCAGAAAATACTGACTGGATCTGTGCAGCGTGTTTTCTCATCTGTAGGCGTCCGTCTTCAATGGCACTTCCTGGCCAAGGGGAGTATAAATACTTGAATGGGCGTCTTGGTGCTGACATTTAGTATTTCACAGCATCCGTCTGTACTTACGATCTGTCAGTGGAAAGCCCTGGCGGCATTGCAGCTGGTTCCTCCTCCTGCCAAGGTGCTAATGGTTTAAAAAAAGAGAAGGAGAGAGGCCCTGCCAAGCTTGGTTAATTTAAGCTGTACTCCCTGAGGGGAACGAGCCAAAAAGATCTTGGCTTGGTTATTATATGGTTTGTATATGGGCTGCAAGTGTAAAAATATGGATGTTTGGAGATGTCTGAAAAAGGCACAGCAGAATTTTTTAATTTATTTATTATCATTATTACCATTATTATTATTACCATTATTATTACTATTACTATTATTATTATTAAGGAGTCTTTCCATTTAAAATAAGAAAGCTACTTCAGATCAGTAGCTGACAGCCTAAATGCCAAGGGTCCTAGTAGAAGTTGCAGCTTCTCACAGTAGGACTGCATGAACTACTGAAACATTTCTTTCATTTGGGCCAGGAATTTGCTCTCCAGTCCTCATGGTCACCTATGTAAATCACTGGAGCTCCTGCAGGACTTTGCAGCTGTATAGGTGAACATCATGAAAATGTGCTCACAGGCCGTTTTGGGGGAACCACGATTAGCTGAAACCCTCCACCTTCCTTTATTTCTTTAACAAAGCATCAAACTTAATTCAAGGAGCCCTCTAAAATCCAGACTGTAGATCATGTGCCTGGGAGGGACACAGGATTACATTAAATGATATACATCATCAGGGGAATCTGTAAAAGCCAGAGGAAAAACGCATGTAACCTCAGTAAAGAAAGAGAATCGTTTGTAGAATGAACTGCTTCATACAACAGTTGGTAGTAAGTCAGCAGCCCTGGTGTGTAATCCAAAAAAAATGTTTATGGCTGTGTGTATGATGATATACACCTATAATCCCAGCACTCAGGAGGCAGAAACAGAAATGGAGAGTTCTGGCCAGCCTGATCTGCCTCAGAATTTAATAATGAGAGGGCTTGAGGCCTGGCTCAGTGGTTAAGAATGCTTGTTCTGCAAAGGACCTGGATTCAGTTCAAAGAACCATCCGTAACTACCGTTCCTGGGGATCTGACTCCTGTTTCTGACCTCCAAGGACACGGGGTAGATACACATGCAGGCAAAACATTCATAAAAAATATAGATTAACTTTTCAAAAAGAATACAGTAATAGGGTATCCCTGGAACTGTTCCATCCAGAAGTCTCCCTCGCGTTTTCATATACACTTACTGCTCTAACATCAGACCCAGATTCAGTTCCCTTCACCCACATCAGGAGGCTCACAACCAGCTGAGACTAGTTCCAGAGGAGTCAAGACATTCTGTCCCACGTCAGGCACCTGTACACATGTGGAACACACAAAGTCATACAAGCACACACACACACAAATTTTAAAATATATATTTTAAAATAATAAAATGCATTTGCTCTGCTCAAAATAATAAGAGGAAAAAGTTTATAGCAGTAAACTTTATTGATGAAGTACTAGATACATGGTTTCACTTTGGGAAAATTCAGCAAGTTATATATTGATAGATTATGTTTTTCATATGTGTACTATGTGGTGGTCATCTTAGTCCTGGTGGTGGTTGATCTTATTAGCCCAAACTCAGATTAATGAGGTGCTAGTAGTCAAGCCCAGTGCTTTGACATGCTAGCTAAGCTTTGTACCAACTAAGCTATGTCCCCTGAGTCACTTGAAAGGAATTTTTTTTTTTAAGTAAATCTGGTGGAGCAAGAGGTAGAGAGCTCAGCAGTTAAGAGCACTGGCCACTCTTCCAGAGCTTCTGAGTTAAATAAATTTCCCGCACCCACATGTCAGTTCATAATCTGATGCCCTCTTCTGGTCTGCAGACAAACATGTGGACAAAGAGACTATATACATAAAACCATAAATCCTTCTTTAAAGAAATCTGGTGCCATATATGGGAACAGCTGTCTACATGAGAACCTGAAGACAGTAAACAGTCCGCTGTCCACTGGCCCAGGGTCACACACTATGCGTGGTGGAGCTAGCAGGCGTATTTGTGTTCCTACTTACAGTAGGCTCTTCAGTCACTACGAATCCTTAGTTCCTCATGGGACGGAAATCCAGGAAGGCCTTGTCCAGCCTTCTTTAGTCTACGTTTCTTTCTTTTTTTTTTTTTTTTTCCGGGGCTGGGGACCGAACCCAGGACCTTGCGCTTCCTAGGCAAGCGCTCTACCACTGAGCCAAATCCCCAACCCCTTAGTCTACGTTTCTTAAATACAGCATATTGAACAACAGGACAGAATTGGTTTAGGGTTTTAGGTTTTTTGGGGGTTTTTTGTGACAGAATCCTGGGATTTTCTATATAGACCAGGCTAGCCTTAAACTCACAGAGATCCTCCTGCCTCTGCCCTCCAAGTGCTGGGATTAAGGTTTGCATCGAAGCATTGATGAAAATATCTGATTCCAGGGGAGGGTCTGTGTGAGAGGGATGACTGCAATCAGGGTGTAAAGTGAATCAATCAATAATCAACAAATGGAAAATTTTTAAAACAGGAAAAAACAACAACAAAAAGAATATCTGATTCCCTAAGATTTACCCTTAAAATAAATCTCTGTGTTTTGAGAAAGTTTCCCCAGCTTATATTAAAAAGTCTGTCTGCCAAGGTACAGAGTAGACCTAACATGAGTACTAGGACAATGTGTGAAGATTTACATGTCAGCAAATATGTAATTAGTGAAACAAGTGAGTTGTGAAATTGTATATTTAATATGATCTCATGTCTAATTACATACTTGGAAATATAAGCACACACCAGTAATGAGTATATTTACCAAGGTGCTAATTAGATAGTTATCTCTAAATGAAAGAATTATAGACTTTTACTTTCTTAATTTTTTTTCTTGTCTATATAATTTTCAAATTTTTTAATTAAGAAAACTGTTGAAATTGTTCTGTAGCACTGGGCAGTGATGGCGCATGTCTCTAATCCCAGCACACAGGAGGCAGAGTAGGCGGATAAGGCCAGCTTGCTACAGAGCTACAGAGAAACCCTGTAAAAGAAAATAAAGAAGGAAGGAAAGAGAGAAAGAAGAAAAGAAATGGTTCTATGGGTAAAAAGCTTGCCACTAAGCATGGTGACCTGAATTTGAGCCCTGAAACACACATGGTAGAAAGAGAGAACCAAGTCCCAAAAGTTGCCCTCTGATCCAAGCTAGCATGATGTGGCGTACACACACATGTGCATACACGCGCGTGCGCGCGCGCACACACACACACACACACACACACACACACACACACACATATAAATTTTAGATTTTTTAAATTCAGTTTTGTCACCAGGAAGTAGCTTTTTTAGATGCTAGAGACTGAAGTACAGGATACTGGAATGCAGGATACTGGGCAAGGGCTCTGCTACACCCCCAACATATGATTTGTTCCTTTCTTTTGTTTTAAAATAGAATATTAGGGAGCCCAGGCTAACCTCAAACTTGATAGGTAGCCAAGGTTTGCCTTACACTCTTGATCCTCCTGATCTTCCTCTCTCTTCACCTCGCTATTCCTGGGGTTAAAGGTGTGCCCCTCCATGCCACACTGTGTCCCACTGTGCCCCCACCATGCCCCAATACAAAGTTTTCTCTTTTAATCTCCCTATAGATCCAGAGACGAGGTTAACAAAAGTTCTCTAATAAAGGAATCATATCAGCAGACCTGTTACCACAAGTGCTGTTTTATGGGCCTTTCTGGTCATTTATTTTTATTTCTAACCCAGTGTAGCAATCTTACAAAGGCTCTGCCACCACTGACCCACGTGCCCCTAGGCTGACCTGACCCACCTTGCCTCTAAGGTTGATTTCTTTGCTCAGGCACAGGTCCGCCTGGACTTTATCATAACTACAGACAGACAATGGTAGTTCTTGCCTTTAATCCCAACACTCGTAAGGCAGAGGCAGGCAGATGTCTGTGAGTCTTAGGCAAGCCTTGTTTACAATAAGTGAGTCCCAGAACACAGAAAGACCCTGTCTCGTGAAAGAGAAAAGGAAAGGAAAGAAAAGAAAAACTACATGCAAGGTTTTTCTAAATATAAAATCCTGTAAGTCATTTCATAAAGACAGAATGTCTCAGCACAGGCCGAGAATGGAGGAGTGTCTGTAAAAGGAGCTACCCTTTAACACAAGCCTCCCGGAAACTCTCTCCCCAGGTATGCCGGCATCCTCCTGGGCATCACAAACACGTTTGCCACCATTCCCGGGATGATTGGGCCCATCATTGCTAAAAGTCTGACCCCTGATGTAAGTAGAAATTTGGCTTTTAAACTAAAAATATTTGGAAGTTTCACATCTGTGTCAGATTGAGTTTATTGTAATGATAAAATTATGAGTGTTTTTTTTTTAATGTTTATTTGGATGGTTTTGCCTGAATGTTATGTCTAAACACCATGTCCATGCAGTGCCCAAAAAAGCCAAAAGAGGGCCTCGGGCTCTATCGGTGTTAGGCAGCATGTGAGTGCTTGTTAGCCATTGTGTAGGTTCTAGAAACCAAACCCAGGTTTGCTACACAGGAAGAGTGAATGTTCTTAAGCACTGAGCCAACCGTCCTGACTTTTATGAAATTCTTTGTGACAAAAATATAAAGTAAAAAAAGTTGGTGGTGAAAGCTGCTGCTTTATTGGGTGGGACTGAGTCTGTGATTGGAAAAGGACGTGCCTTAGTGACTACAGAAGCGTACTGTGCGCACGTTAGAGGAGGTGCGACTCAGTTCCTACAGGAATGCAGGAAAGCCTGGGTTTGATTCCCAGCATAAAACTGGGCATAATGGAGCAGTTATAATATCCGTAATCTCAAGCATACTGTTTTCAGAGAACACTGTTTGGGGGTTAGGCAGAGGATGGAATTAAATGAAAATCTTCAGCCTGGAGCTCAGTACATTGACCAGGCCAGCCATGGAGACAGTGCTGGCTCATCAAGGTGGTTCAGTGGGTAGAGGCACCTGCCCCAATGCCTGAGTCCATCCATCCCTCACCACTGAGGGCAGCAGCCATTAGCTTTGTCTGGGCTTTTTATAGAAACAGCGTCATCAGTCTGCACTCTGTTGCTCATGTCTGTATTAGCTGGCCCACCCTCATGGTCAGTTGGTAGTGGACTGAAGAAACATTTCACACCAGTCCTCCACTGACAGGTTTTGCTTTGCTCCAAGCACAGACATTTGTGAATATTTCTGTTCTCACAACCTTGGGATTGCATCCTTTTTATACAAACACTTTTTCCCTTCGCCTCCTCTTTCCTTGTCCAGAACACTATTAAGGAATGGCAGACTGTCTTCTGTATCGCTGCTGCTATTAACGTGTTCGGCGCCATTTTCTTCACGCTGTTTGCCAAAGGAGAGGTGCAGAACTGGGCTCTCAGTGACCACCACGGACACGGAAACTGAAGACGACAATAATTAATGTATTTTTATTTATCATGGAAACTGAAAGTGCCTTTGATTGCATAATAAGCATTCTATGTGAGGAAAAAAATAGTACTTATATTTGTAAGGTAATCATGAAATGTTACTGGTTCCAAGATCATTTAAAATGAGCTGGTTTTAATTATCACTAATATATCGGCCAGACCTTACACTTGGGTTCACACACCAGACTGCAAGTAAGGCAGCATGATAAAAGGTAAGAGCATAGGAAATGAGGCTGAAGTGGACAACACACACACACACACACACACACACACACACACACACACACCCCACTTGTTTAATTAAATTAGATAAATTGTCTCAGCTCTTGCTAAATACCTGTTTTTGTCTACCTCCCTTATAAAAAATGGTTGCCGACTCTCCCTAACACATAGATCTCAATAACATCTCCGTAAAGCTGCCAGCCACAGTAAGAGTTGGCCTGGTACCCGCACTGAAGGCCCCGTGCCCAGGCAGCTGCCAAGCACCCCTTCCCTGGCCGCAGGGCTGGAATGCCCAGCACTCATCAGAGGTGGCTTCCAAGTGCAGGGCCAGTGACAGCGTTTGGCTGACACTCTTCCCCCGTGGCTGTTAACGTGTAGATAAAGCCCTAAGTGGACTGGAGCGGTGGGATCCGCAGCTACTGTCTTGACACTGCCAGCCAGCCTTGGCAGCACCCAGGCCTGCTACTGGAAGGTGATCTACAAAGCAGAAGCGTGATACCCAGTCAATCACAGAGAACATCCTCGATAAAATGACTGCTACGTGAGTCAGAATAAATGTTCACATGCAGGTTTTTCTGGCTACGTTAGAACTTATTTAAATGTCTTTCCCTCAGTCTGTCTTGATTTATGCTTCTGGTCACAGTTTAAAGTGACTTTCAGGGCCAGGGGTTTGGCTCAGTGGTAGAGCACTTACATAGGACTGTGGTCTGTCCAACAGCAAAATGGAGGTAAACGACTGGGCACCCAAAGCTGGTAAATCATGCAGCTTCCTCTGACCAGAGTTTTCTGGTTGTTAGGCATACTGTAAGAGGTCCCTGGTCTGTGTGGTGGCTCAAGCCTTTAATCCCAGAACTTGGGAGGCAAGGGCAACTTCAAGGCCAGTCTGGCCTATAAAGGGAGTTCCAGGACAGCCCAAGCTGTTACTCAAAAAAAAAAAAAAAAAGAAAGAAAAAAACAATCCAAGGATTGAACGCCTGCCAGATGTTTTGTTGTATGTGTTCAACGCTTATCTGTAGCATTTTAACTAATGAATGTTAATGTATGATGTAAATACATTTATATAAATTTGTTTTTAATTTGTAAATAGAGAGTTTTAAGTTGCCATGTGACTTTTTTTTATAAATCATCAAAATAAATCCTTTTGCATTAAATTTTTGTGCTTCTAATTTATTTTATTTTACGTGTATGGTGTTTTGCCTACAGGTACATTTGTACAACACCTTCATTCTTTGCTTCCCAAGGAGGCCAGAAGTGATCATCAGCTCCCCAAGAACACAGTTATAGTTAGGTATGGGCTGCCATGTGGGTGCTGGGAATTAAACCCAGTCCCTCTACTAGACCAGCCAGTGCCTCTAGTGTCTGATCCCTCTGCAGTCATCTTTGTATCCGCTGTTCTGTCCACAGTGACAGTTTTACATGTTTTCCGCATCCTCTGGAAACCATCCTTCCAGCTTTAAACGCATCTCTGCTCCAACCTGGTGGGAACTGAGACATCGTCAGAAATCTCCAATCTCCCTGGAGACATAGCACATGGGACACTAGCTGAACGCTCCTGAGAACCAGGGTTTATCCAGACAACTGGGTGAGGGGGGTCTCTATTGCCAACTTTCTGCCCTCCCTTCCTAGTTCTAAAAATGGGTCCAACCTTCTCTCTGAAGAACCTGCCAGCTACCAGGCTTGGTGGTGCACACTTTTAATCCCAACACCAGCCTGGTCTACAGAGTGAGTTGCAGTGAGTTGCAGGACAGAAACCCTGACTCAAGGAAGAGAGAGAGAGCGAGAGCGAGAGGAGACAGCATGCACCAGGGTGACACACCTGAGATCCCAGTATTCTGAAGGTTGGTTGAAGCAAAAGAATCTTGAGTTCAAGGCCAGACAATGCTACATATTAAGTACAGGGCCTTAATATGTATATGTATATGTATATGTATATGTATATGTATATGTATATATCTTCCTCACCAACTGATCCCTCCCCACCTCATCCAAGGACCGACTTTAATAATTCTTCTTTCATTTGCTGACTCTATCACTGATTCTTCTTCTTTTCTACCTCAAAAATAATTACAGGCCCTCTCTAGATTTGAAATAAAAATAACATGTCCTGAGAACATAAGAAATCTATTTGCAGAATATCTCTAAATAACAGGAAAGAAGAAATTATGGCTACCTGTGTGGAGAGAGGATAGGCCACTAGGCTTCACAGACTGCATTTAAAAAGCAAACCGTGGGACTGGAGAGATGGCTTAGCAGTTGAGAACATTTGCTGCTCTTCCAGAGAGCCCATGTTCAATTCCCCATACCCACAGGGCAGCTCACAACCATCTGTAACCTCATTTCCAGAGGATCTGACCCCTCACACAGACATACATGTAGGCAAAACACTAATGCAAGTCTGAAGTTTGGTTTGGTTTTGCTTTGTTTTGTTTTTATCTTTTCGCCAATCCTATGAATCTGTGGCCAGGGCTGGACGTAGCTCACTGATGGATGACTTGCCTCGCATGTACAACGCCCTGCCTCCATCCCCAGCAACACAGAAATAAATGCCTAAAAGCTGTGACTTTGGTTCCCACTGGAATGGATAAGGACTGGTCTAGCCCAGTGTGAGAAGCACAGCCTTCGGTAGGTTTATCTCTGGGAGGTTGAGGCTAGCCTGGAACATCGTAAGATCCCAGACAGCCAGAGCTACAAAAAAGACTGAGACCTTGTCTCAAGCAACAGAAACCCGTGTAAGTGACAAATACTAGGTTTCTGTTTTGTTGTTTGTTTTTTCGCATGGGAAGGGATGTTTCTTTGGTTTGTTTTTTGAGATGCTCACATGGCTAAGGCTGGCTTCCAACTCACCGGGTAGTCAAGCATGACTGAGTTCCAGACGTCCTGCCCCTGCCTACCAAGTTCTGGGATTTCCCCAAATACTGAATCCAATTTTCCCATTGGGTTCAATTGGTAAAGGGGCTTGAAAATATTTCGGAATGGCTTAGTTCTATATAGTCAAAATGTTTCACAAAGGACCTAGCTGTATTTTTTTTTTTTGAGCATTTATTAGGCACCAAGCAGTTGTTCTTTGCACAAGGACCCAAAAGAGGGGGAAAAAATGCAACTTCTTTTTTTCCCCCATGGGGCTTATATTTTTATTTATTAAACATTTGGGGAGGGATGTTCATTTCTTTATTACAGCAGCTTAGTCTGTGTCTGAGTGACCTGTAACTCATTATGTAGCCCAGGCTAGCCTTGACCCCTAGGCAATCCTCCTACTCCAGCCTCCCAGTTGCTGGTGTTTACAGGCAGGGACCACCATGACTGGCTTCCAAACTCTTCATAAATTCCGACCTTTGAAAACTTCCGTTGAAAACTTTGTCATACACCCAGCAATGAAACCGCATGGCAACGAGTTGCCACATGACCTTGACAACCAGGCCTATGAAAATAACTTAGACAAACACCAGAGTCAGTAGTTTGTTTTAGCCCTTGTCTCTCTTTCTCCAGACTTTGGTCATCTCTTGAATTGAGCACCTGTTGCAAAAGCAGACTCTCTGACTCGTTTAGGACCACATCAAACTATTACAAATAAAACTCTCTCAGAGAGAGAGAGAAAAAACAAAACAAAACAAAACAAAACTGATGACAAATTTAAGTTTGAGCCAGGTGTGAGGACTGGCGGTGGCCTGAACCTGTAATCCAGGCCCAACGATCAGGAGGTGGGGGCGAGATGATCAGTTCAATATCATCCTTAGCTACACATCCAGTTTGAGGCCAGCCTGGGCTACATGAGACCCTGTTCCAGAAAATAAAAGCTAAATAAATCTGAATGCAGGACAAATGCTGGGAAGTAGTCTGCTTCCTCTCAGCAGAAGCTTGTCCCAGCCTCGTATAAGGAAGTCGTACAAATGCGTCACTTCCGCCGAAGAATTAAACTTGCTCTTGCTCGTAGACAGGTAAATCTAGATGCCTCTCTGTCTCAGAGCGGCTGTGGACTGTACAGGCGGCTAGTTGTAGGTTTTCCCTCTAAAGGAAATCACAGGAAATATTTCCAGCTGTTCGGCCATAGAGGGCAAGATGGAAAGATGTGAAGAGCCCCGACTTTCCCTCCTTGAGGAAGAACACTAGTGATTTTCCAGGCGTCCGTTTGCCCTGGGTTTAACCGGAAGCTAGAGAGGAGGAAACAGGTTCCACAGCACTGCCAGCCCGCGTGCAGCAGACCTTGCGCAACAGGCCCAGAGCCGGCAGAGACTAACTACCCTCTGGCCCTAGAGGCTAACAGGTTAATCAATACCCACGTACAGACACGGGGTTGTATTTTTAGGCTGAATAGCTGAAACATCCTAGTTTTTTCCAACATGCATGTGTATTGGTCGCGTTTTCTCTCAGCTCACTGCGAACAACCCTGATCTACAGCGTTTTGTACTTTCCCTCAGCAGTCTGAGTTTCGTTGAGATTGATAGCAGTGCCTTTTAGTGCTCAAGAATGCGTTTGTGAGGGTTGGGGATTTAGCTCAGTGGTAGAGCGCATGCCTAGCAAGCGCAAGGCCCTGGGTTCGGTTCCCAGCTCCGAAAAAAAAGAAAAGAAAAAAAAAAGAATGCGTTTGTATAGCAGCTGTGATGGAAGCTTAACATTCTAAACTTCCTAACAGCTTATTATGTGACTATTTAACCCGAATCTGTGTGTGTGTGTGTGTGTGTGTGGGGGGTGTGTGGCACGGGTGTGGCACGGGTGTGTGTGTGTGTGTGTGTGTGTGTGTGTGTGTGTGTGTGTGTGTATCATTGTTTACTTCCTTAATAGTTAATCTAGTTAGCCTGGGCTAATAAGGAGTTCGAGGCTTTTGATAGCTATATAGTGAGTCGGGAGAAATGGAGGGGTGGGGGAGTCCTTGGGGAACTACCCCTTAGGAAGTTTGTCCGTTCTAGAGAATCTGATAGAGCTAAATCCCCAACCCACTGATCAACAGTATTTAACCCACCTAAGCATACTGGTCTCTCTGGCTACTGGTCACTTACACCCCATTCAAGTGTTCCCCTTTGACCACATACCAGAGTTATTTGTCTAGTGTCTCATTTCATATAATAAGCACTGCCTGCTTTTTACCCTGTGCTCCAATGTGATTTCTTTCAACACAGATCACAAGAGTCAGAAAGCTAAGGGAAAACGAAGTTCAATAGGTCATTAACACTCCTGCTCACCCAAAGGTACCGCTGAGTTAATGGATAACAGAGTAGAAGAGAGCTTGCCACTTCTTATCAGTGCGAGAGGTCCCAGTCTAAACTGTTTAAAGGAGTCTTGAAGATGCCCCAAACCTGACTGTATGCCCCGAGTGATCCTTGCGTTGGTTCGTGCTTACTGTGACAGAGGTAAAGGCAGCCCACAGGGGTTCAGCATCGTGGCAACGAAAGTTGAATGCCATGCTTACTAAGAAACAACATAAATTAAGAAAATGCAAAGACCTCAAAAATATTGAGTAAAAAGTTTTATGATAAACTATCACTTTCAAAAAAATGTTTTGAGACAGGTCTTACTCTGTAGCCCAGGCTAACCTAGAACTCACTTGATAGCCCTGGCTAGACTCATTTTCAGTGACTTGCAGCATTTCTCCTGTCTCGTACTCCCAGGGGGTTACCAGCATCCAACAACAGCTTTGCGTTTGTCTGTCTGTCAGTCTGTTTGTTTGTGACAGTGTCTCCCCATATAGCTCTGGTTGGCCTGGAAGTTGCTATGTAGACCCGGATGCCCTTGAACTTACAGCAGTCCTCCAGCTCAACCTTCCAAGCCCTGGGAAAGTTTTATTTGTTTGAGGGCTGCGAAGTTTTTTGTTTTGTCTTGTTTTTTTGATGTTTTGGTTGTCAGCTTAGCCTTTAATGGCTGAACATTCTCTCCAGTTTTTTTTTTTTTTTAAATCATATTTACTTATGCGGTGTGAGCAGGTATACAGTGGTGGGTGATCTTCAACCATGCAACTGTCAGGTTTAGGGGCGAGCAGAGAGCACCCTCACTTGCTGAACCATTGCACAGCTCTTTGGTGGTGTCGTTATTGTTGGGTTTTTTGTTTTGTTTTGTTTTGTTTTACTTTGTTGGGTTTTGGATTGTTTGCTTTGCTTTGTTTTTGAGACTGTTTGTTTTGGGTCTGTCTCCTGTAGCCCAAGTCTGTCTCCACTTCACTCTGTAACAGAGCCTGACAGTGAGCTCCCGAGTCCACCTCAGTCAGGTGGGGGATCAGAGGCGCGTACAAACCCAACTGAGTGTTTCTAAAGCTGTACAAATGTGATAGCTTTCCAAGGCACCCACATACATGAGAGGAAGTCATAAACATTTTAGAGTGAGGGGGGAGGAATGGAAAATAAAAAGACTGAGGGAGGAGCTGGTGGGACAGGGAGGGGACAAGGTGGCACAGGCCTTTAACCCTGGCACTGCAGGAGACCCACTCAGGAAGGAAGGGGGCAAGAGGACTGCAGTAAGTTTCCAGTCAGTCTGTTCACATAGCAGATCCCAGGCTAGCCAGAGCTATTTGGTGAGACCCTACATCAGAACAAAACTAAATAAATAATGAGAGTGGGGTGTGACAAGTGGCCGTGTCCTGCGTTACTTTCAATGGGAATGTTCCCCGCGGGCTCATGGATCTGAATGTTTGGTTCTCAGTGGACTGTTGGATATAGTAGGAGGTGTAGCTTTGGTGGAAGAGCTGTGTCACTGGGATTTTCAGTGTTAAAGCTGGGCAGGGAGAAAAAGCTTCCTAATTTTCTTTCCTCTGCGTTAATATTTTACAAGGCATATGAATTATTTTTGGTAATTAAAGACATAAAAATGTTACAGAAGAACAGCTATTAGGGATATTGAAGGACTAGCCATGATCTATTACAGTGATACTTTTTATAACGACTACTGAGATTTAATTCACATACCACCAACCCAACTTTTGAAAGTGCAGAGCTGGGCTGGAGAGACGGCTCAGCAGTTAAGAGCACCGAGGGCTCTTCCAGAGGTCATGAGTTCAATTCCCAGCAACCACATGGTGGCTCACAACCATCTGTAATGGGGTTCAATGCCCTCTTCTGGTGTCTGAAGATAGTGACGATGTACTCATATACATAAAATAAATAAATAAATTTGAAAAAAGTGTATAGCTAAAATCGGGGGTGTGGCTCGGGGCAGAATGCCTGTCTGGCATGGGGATGGCACTGTCTGGTACAAGCCCAGCACCACACTCACAGTGCAGAATTCAGTGGCTTTTCTTACAGTCCCAGGGTACACAGCTATCAGATTTCTAATTCTGGCACACTTCAATGCTACAGACAGAAGCCCCACCCTGTCCAGCACTCACTGGCTTCCCTTTCCTTTCTCGGGTGCCTACTCATCTTCCCTGTCTGCAGATTTGCTGTGGTGGACAGCTGGTGTGATGGAATCCTTTAGGACCAGATCCATCATGGCTGACATCTTTCTCACAGGATCTTAATGGCACAGCCTGTCCCAGTACCCCAATTTTATCCACATATACCTTGACGGACATACTCAGGTTACTCTAGTTTGAGAAAGTTGTTAACAAAGCTGGTGGGAGGGGATAAGAGATAATTCAGTAAAGATATCTGCTGTAAAACCTGCGTTCTGTCCCAGGCACCATGAGAGGAGGGAGTTTCACAAATTGTTCTCTGACCTCCAAACTCTATCCGATAGGTGCTTCCGAGTATGAAGGCGCGCGCATGCGCAGACACACACACGCACACACACAATGTAATTTAAAAGGTTTTTTTTTTTTAAATAATGCTAGTATGAACACTCAAGTATAGACATTCTGTATTCCAAAACAAAAACTATGGACACAGAGCAAACAAAGCGTTAACAGCATCTGTGGAGAGAGAGGGAGGGATTAGGTTTTTTGTTTTTCTCTTCTGGATTTTCATTTCATCTTGTTGTGACAGAGACTCCTACATCCAAGGCTGCCCTTCAGTCTCTGACCTTCCTGCTCCCACCTCACGTGCCAAGACCTCAGGCCTGTGCCACCAGGACTCCTTTATTTAACTAAAATGTTTGGAAATTAAAAAGAAAAATCAATCAGGGGGGAAAAAAATCGGCATCAATCTGGAACTGACTAACAGCTAAGAACGCCAAAGCAGGCCTCTGGCGCTGGGCTTCAAGTGCCTGCACCCTCAGGCGTCACCGGTTTGGCTGGGCTGTAAAGTGGCACTGTGGGACAAAGTGGCACTTGTTGATATTCACATCAGCCACGGGCCTTGCCAAATGGCCCACATTTACTTCCCTGGAGTTTGTCTCTCAGCTCGGCCTCTTCCTACACTCCCTTACCTCAGTATAAACCCATTATTCTTTAATATGTTTTCTTAAATAACCACGGTTTTCTATTTTGAGACAGAGACTCATGAAATTCAAACTGGCCTCAAACTGGCTATGTAATGACGGCTGGCCTTGGTTCTGCCTCCACCCGGCAAGTGCTGGGATTACAAGCGCGCCACACCACGCCCAGACATTCACTCATCCACTCATTCGTTTGCCTATTTATTTAATTTAATTTATTGTTTTAAATCCGTGTGTGGAAGGTCAGAGGACAGCTTATTGAAACCGGTTTTCGGTTTCTGCCTTCCCAAGGGACTGAACCGAGGCTTGCTACAAACTCCTTTACCCTCGGAGCCATGGAGCCATCACGCCTGTCCAGTGAAGCAATGCTATGATTTTTAGAGAACGATTTTTAAGGCGCACAAACGCTCTTCTCTTCTGAAGCCTACGACAGTTTCCCTGCCGCACTCCCTTTCCGCGTGAATCTTTTGGCCCCGGACCCCACAGAAACTCGGATTTGCACCGGGGTAGCGGGCGTTTCCCCTGGGGGGAGGAGCAAGAGCTTACAGCGCTCCGGAAGCACGAGTTTGACTCACGCCTTAGCGGACTCCGGGGAACCTGATTAGCAAAACCTAGATTTCTTTGTCTAGAGAAAGGGGATGACTCACAGCGACCACGTGCAAAGAAAGGCATTTAAAAAGGGCTCAGCCGCACGACTCAGTGGAAAGTCACTGCGGTCTGGGGAGCCCCCGGCCTCACCCGCCCGCGCTCCCGCCTCTGGCCGCTGGAGGCAGCAGGGTCACGAGGCAAAGACTTTCTTGACCCTTGCTTCTCCATTTCCATTCTAAAAAGCAATGTTTCCTGACCCTGGCGTCTCTATTTCCATTCTAAAAGGCAATGATAGCTCTGAACTGCAATTCCGGCCAGGTGTGGTGACTTTAAAACTAAACCAAGAGCCACATTGTTGTTAAAGAGCCGCATTGTTCTCAAGTCTCCATACCTTACAAGAATAAATTTGTTTCCTAAGCCTAATGTATCCTACAAACCATGTTTTTCAACCTGTGCTGAACTTGTTATTCTATGATTGTATACCCACCCCTTTGCCTTGCTAAACCCCTGAATCTGTGATATATGATTGCCCTTTTGCCCTATAAAAATGTTTTTTCCAGATATCGTGACGATTCCCCTTCCATGTGACGTATTCTTGCACGTAGTTACCCCACAGGAAGCTTTTAGTCCTGAGCCGCCCCACTCCACCACCAGCACCCCACTTATGTCCAGGGGCTAAAAGCTGATTATCTAGACAGCTGTTTTGTTTTGTTTTTTTAAGATTTATTCATTTATTATATATAAGTACACTGTAGCTCTCTTCAGACACACCAGAAGAGGGAATCAGATCTCTTTACAGGTGGTTGTGAGCCACCATGTGGTTGCTGGGAATTGAACTCAGGACCTCTGGAAGAGCAGTCGGTGCTCTTAACAGCTGAGCCATCTCTCCAGCCCTCAACAGCTGTGTTCTATCAGCCCTAACCCTTCCTCATCTAAGAGACCTCAAAAGCCCTCGAAGGGATGCTCTCTGAAACCCAAACTTAGGGAAAGTCCACCGTCTAAATACAGCTTGCTTTAATCAGACAGTCGTCGAAATGTTTTTTTCTCAGGCCTAACATTGACCCATGTTTTTAATCCTAGCACTAGGAAGGCAGAAGCAGGCAGATCTCTGTGGATTCCAGGGCAGTCTAGTGTACATAGCAAATTCCAGCCCAGACTACATAGACCCTGTCTTTAATCCCAACTCTAAGGATCAGGAGTTTAAAGTTATCCTCAACTACATAGTGAGTCCAAGATCAACCAAACCTGTAGGGCACCAAGCACAGAGTAAGAGCCTGGTATGGTTGCATATGTCTGTAATACCAACATGTAAAGGGGCGAAGTTAGAAAACTGCAAGTCTGTGGCTAGCCTGGACTACAAATAGAAACCCTGTCTCAAAACGGAACTAAATCAAGAACTCCACCTCTGAAACCTTTGACTCCGTTCCAAGCATGAACTTCCCACTATAGCAGAAGGCCAGCATGGATCTCAGTTCTGAATTTGTTTTTCTGCCAGAAACAGTGACTTCAGAAAAAAGTTGGCTCAGGCCTGGAAGTTAGAAGGAGATTTCTTAAAAATGCAGTCAATTGTTTAATAGAGAATTTGCTGCCTCGGGGATTTCTCCTGCAGAACTCTCAAGGAATAGAGAGGCTACGGCCAATACAGAAAATCAATAGAGGCCAGTCCCGGTGGGAGTCCTGTAATCCAGCACTTGTGAGGCCAAGAAGGGAGGCGTGCTCGCTCAACCTCCTCTTAGACTACATAGTCCTAGGCCAGCCTTGGTAGATAGCAAGATCCAGGCTCAAAAAGAGTTAATTTAGCCAGGCCATGGTGGCTCACAGCTTTAATAACAGCACCCAGGAGGCAGAGGCAGGCAGATCTCCTTGAGTTCAAGACCAGTCTGGTCCAGGACAGCCCAGGCTACACAGTGAAACCTTATCTTAAAGGGCAGGGGATGGTTAAAGAAAAGGGAGAAATGCCAACAGAACCTGTTAAGTGATAGCTTTTCTTGTGCCAGAGCATCTGCCAGGGTGCATGAAGAAAGGTCCAGGCTGACTCTGAATATTTCTAGGAATGTCCCTAATCCCCCTAGGTCTGCTATCAGACCCTGTGTAATTTGAGCCCAGGCTTCCCAGCTCACTCTAAACACAGTCTCTGCTGGGGAAAGGAAGATCTATCTGCCTTCAGGCAGACTCTTCATGGCTAGTGTTCCCGTCCCCTAGTGTCTTGGCACAACAGCTCACAGGTACTCAGGCTCAGCTCACAAGTAAAGTCAGGGTGCCTTCCAAATAAAAAGCTGCTTTTTCAGGTCTCCGTGGGTACTAAAACCTACAATACACCATCAATTCCGGATACCCTGGTAGGCATTAACTTCATCACCTCTCCCTGTCTTCTAGAGAAGATATGGCCACGTGGTTTACCAACTAAACCCAGATTTTAATTTATTTACATTTATTTTACGTGTGTGGTGGTTTGATTGAGAAGAACATCGGGTTTCTGTTGTATCCATCTTTGTCTTATTTCCTTGATACAGCATCATGCTGGATCCTTTTTCAGCAACTTGACACAAGCTATAGTCATCTGAGAGGAGGGACCCTCAATTGAGAAAAGGCCTCCAGATCAGGCTGTAGCCAAACCTGTAGGGCATTTCCTTAATTAGAGACCTATGAAAGAGGGTCCACTGAGAGTGAGGACACCCCAGAGTTGGTGCTCCTGGGTTCTTGTTGTTTTGTTTTATTGAGGCAGGTTTTCTCTGTGTAGCCCTAGCTATCATGGAACTCACTCTGAATACCAGGATGGCCTTAAACTCAAAGATCAGCCTCCTTCTGCTACCTGAGTGCTGTGATTAAAGGCACCACCACCACCACCTGGCACCACTGTCTTTCTTTTACCCTAGAATTTATGGTCTCCCTGCTTCCCTCTCCCAAGTACTGATATTACAAACCTGTGTCACCACACCAGGCTTACCTATGATTATTACAAACCTATAGTGTTTAGGGAAATTAGATATTCTTTCCTGTAACTTCCTAGCTGCCTAGATGTATGTAGTTAGCAATAACAGACCATTTTTTTTTCCTCAACAACAAAAGAAAGTGTTTTTGATACAAAGTCTCACTATGTAGACCTAACTGGCTACAGTGTAGACAGGATAAGCTCAAATTCACTGAGCATCCTGCCACTGCCTCCTGAGTGCTGAGATTTGTTGAAGGTCTGTACCACTATGCCTAGCATGTCGACACAAACTTTATAACACATACTCTATGTGGGTAGTATGTGTTTAAGAACTTTACAAGCATAACTCATTAAATCCTCAAAATATCTCTAGGAAGCAAGTCTTGTCATTATTCTCATTTCACACATGGGAATTTGAAACTGTCCAAACATCAAAGGTGGGAACAGAAGCCAGTATACTACCAAAACTGCATTATGCTCACCCAGCCTCTGAATGCTTCCTAAGAAAGGCCAAACTTAGCCTGGAGAAATGGCTCAGCAGTTAAGAGCACTGAGTGCTCTTCCAATGGTCCTGAGTTCAATTCCCACCAACCACAGGGTGGCTCACAACCATGTGTATTAGGATCTGATGCCCTCTTTTGGTATGTCTGAAGAGAGCTATAGTGAACTTACATACATAAGTAATTTTTAAAAATAGAAAGAAAGAAAGAAAGAAAGAAAGAAAGAAAGAAAGAAAGAAAGAAAAGGAAGGAAGGAAGGAAGGAAGGAAGGAAGGAAGGAAGGTCAAATTCACTCAATTAGGATCCTTAGCTGATGTACTAAAATGTGTTTACTGCAGGGCATGCCTCAAATAAATGTTCCCCAGAGCCATCCCAGAATAAGACTGCCACTAGGTTCACATCATTGCTGTAAGACTCTTAATTAGGGTTCTGTGATTTTTTTTTTCTGGTGCCCTAATGGACTACAAAAGAGACCAGAGGAACAATTTCTCCCAGGTGTGACTGAAGCAGAGTTTAAGAGGTTGTTTGGGGGGTTGGGGATTTAGCTCAGTGGTAGAGCGCTTGCCTAGCAAGTGCAAGGCCCTGGGTTCGGTCCCCAGCTCCAGAAAAAAAAAAAAAAAGAAAGAAATTGTTTGGTGTGGCTCAGAGATTAGTACAGGAACATAGATGACTGAAGGCATATGCATCCCAGAAGGCACAGGGCAGCTCCAGTTCTGGTAACAACTCCCAAAAGCGGCATTCTAAGAGTTCTGTATGCCTTGCTGCCTGCTGGGCTGGTTGAAGAACCTCCTTCCCTACCACTGTTACAATTTATATAAACTTGGGGAGTCGCCTGATGAATCTTGTAAGTTTCGGAAGCTGTCTGAAATTTGTCAGTCTCCTGCACTCTCTGACTCTGGTAAATTGGAAATGTTTCTGTTATAGGAAGTAGCTACATAATAGCTGGTGGGAGAGCTTCTTTCTCTCTTCTCCTGCAGCCTCAGCTAAAGGAACACTCAGTTGAAACTGACTATGGCAGCGTACTCCTGCAATCGCATCAGGGAGGGAGGAAAAGGAGGGCTGGTAATTCAAGGGCAGCTTCAGCTATAAACTAGTATCAGACCAGTCTGGGCTCTCTGAGAGCCTGTCTCAAAGACAAAACAAAGTATTGTTTACTTGACAACAAACAAATGAAAACTCTCCATTTTGTATTGCTTTGAACATCTCCTGAGACTTTCCTCTCTTCTTTTATTATTTATATTATTTATTATTGTGTATTATTTGGTTTGGTTTGGTTTGCTTTGTGTTCTGAAACACTATCTCAAATAGACCAGGCTAACTTCAAACTGGCTATGTAGCTGAGGATGACCTTGAATTGGCCTCCCACGTTCTGGGATCGCCAGGTGATACCACCACGACTGGCTTATCCAGCTTCTTTTGTGGAAACTTCATCTACCATCAAGGCTCAGCTTTTTCAGGCCTTGCATTGCCACAGAAAACAGAATCTCTCCAGCATCTGCAATCCTTTATCTGCACTACTCGCAGGCCTGCAAGCCTTATCTCACCTACACAGCCAGCAATCGCTTTTACACACAATACATAGCACAGCACACTTCCACTTAAATAGCTCACAAATGAATGGCCCCATGTTGTCCACCTTCCACTCATTCTCTCTGCTAAGTAGCTATGATAAGGACTGGATTACTTTTAAAGTAAAAAAGTCTTTCTTCTAAAACAAGAACAATGATGACAATTATTATTATTACTATTACTATTATAATAACTCATGGTTTGGATTTCATTCAGGAATCTGCCTTTCACGTTCTGGAAATATAGGCTAACTAATTTGAGCCAAGGTTCTCAAAAAAGAAAAAGAAAGCAGTCACACGTATAATATGGTTAAGGTTTTCAATCTGCAGGTGGATCTCTGTGGCCAGCCTGCTCTACATAGTGGATCCAGGACCTCCAGAGCTGCATAGTGAAACCCTGTCTCAAAACACACTCATGTGTACATGCATACACACAAAAACAGAAACACAATTATTCAACATGTTGTCAGCATAAAAATCATTTTTAAAAGCCAGACATGGTGGTCCAGGCTCTTATGCCTTGTACTCAGGAAGGAGTCCCTTCAGCAGGGGAAATCACAAGTCCATGGTCTGTCTGGGTTAGAAGGCATGCAAGCCTATCCAGGCAACCCTGTCTCAAAATCAAAAATAAAATGCAATGATGATAATGAGGAGGATGCTGAAGATGCTGCTGAGGATGCTGCTGAGGATGCTGCTGAGGATGCTGAAGATGCTGCTGGAGGTGCTGCTGAGGTGCTGCCAAGGATGTTGAAGATGCTGCTGAGGATGCTGAGGATGCTGCTCAGGATGCTGCTCAGGATGCTGAGGATGATGCTGAGGATGCTGCTGAGGATGCTGAGGATGCTGCTGAGGATGCTGCTGAGGATGCTGCTGAGGATGCTGCTGAGGATGCTGAGGATGCTGCTGAGGATGCTGCTGAGGATGCTGAGGATGATGCTGAGGATGCTGAGGATGCTGCTAAGGATGCTGAGGATGCTGCTGAGGATGCTGCTGAGGATGCTGCTGAGGATGCTGCTGAGGATGCTGCTGAGGATGCTGCTGAGGATGCTGCTGAGGATGCTGAGGATGCTGCTGAAGATGCTGAGAATGCTGCTGAAGATGCTGAGGATGCTGCCAAGGATACTGAGGATGCTGTATCTCAGTGGTAGAGTACTAGAACACTTGTTTAGTTTGTATGAAGTCTTGAGTTCAGTCCCCAGTACCATCAAAAACAATACACACAGAGAGAGTTAAATTCCTGGAATTTGGTATTACATCTTTGTAAAGCAAATTAATTCAGACCAGCCCCAGACCAGTTCAAGTGCTCAACTGACCCACAGAGCCAGTAGCTTCCATTTTGGTTAGGGCAGGTCTGACTGATCAGCACAATATCTCCCTTCACAACTCAACAGAACAAAATATACCCAACGTAGGTCCAGGAGTAATAGCCTGAGGACCTATGTTGAGTCAACTGAAGCAAATGATTTGCTGACTAGTTGTAAGACATTTCTGTGGCTTGCAGTGACAAAGAAGCCTGTGGCTCTGATAGTTGGAACCTTAGTAGGAATTATCTTGCGACCAAGAACTGTCAGGCCCAGTGTCAAGGAGGAAGTCAATACTGAAGGCTGAAAAAATAGACTAATAAGTACACATCCTGGGGGGCTGGAGAGATGGCTCAGTGGTTAAGAGCACTGACTGCTCTTCCAAGGGTCCTGAGTTCAATTCTTAGTAACCACATGGTGGCTCACAACCATCTGTAATGGGATCCGATGCCCTCTTTTGGTGTGTCTGAAGACAGCCACAATGTATTCAAATATATAAAAGTAAATAAACCTCTTTAAAAAAAAAAAAAGTACACATCCTTAATACGATCAATGATCATAGCTGGAATCCTGAGGCTGAAGGATCACCATGAGCTTAAAGCCAGCCTGGTCAGCATAGTGATATCCTGTCTCTAACAGCATTAGTTTCCTTTGAGTTAAGCCAGTCTGGGCCAGTTCATCTAGGAGCACCCCATGACCAAGGCTAACCTTTGAATCCAGTTCTCCAAGTTTCTCTGTCATGGTGCCTCAAAGGCAGATACTTAGGTAACTCTTGGATCCCATTTAGAGTTTTTCTTGGATCCCTTTTAGAGTTTTTCTTGGATCCCTTTTAGAGTTTTTCTGTGGCACAACAGTGGTTAAATGACAATAAATTTGAGGTCAAGATCCCCTAGTCACCCCCAAGTGAGTCAGCACAGCAGCAGATGTCAACTTAGAACATGGGAGGGTGGGAAGTCCCTTCTCGGACAAACTAGCCACTGTCTGTACAGTCGGCCAGCTCGAGCACTTGTCACAGCCTTTCAACACCTCCCCTGGATCCAGTAGACCTTAGTGAGGTCCAAAATCTGGATAAGCAAATGTTCTCTACCAGGAGGCTGCCCAGAAAGTCATTCCAATGTGCTCTAGTAGCCTTCTCTGGCAGGCCCTAAAAATATGATCAGCATATCCTCAGCCAACCAATGGTGTGAGGAATGTGGGGGAAAGGTCAGAAAGATTGACAAGAGCATTGGCAACTACAAGGCCTTAGACTGAAAGGCAGGGTAACTGGGGAAAGGAGAGCTGAGAGACATTGCTAGTGTATTCAATTCATTACACTGCTGATTAGCAAACTTACTCTGAGGCCAACAGCTGATAGTTCAGACAGTGCACAGGTACTGTAGCTCCCACAATAGAGAAGACAGAGCATTCAGTGAAGAAGATGCTTCCCCGTGTCTTCGAGAACACACACTATACCCCTATTGGAGGAAAGTGGTATGGAGAGAAGAATGTGGTTTTGAGAGCCATAAACTCCCCTGGTGCCAGGACAGTGTGGGAAAACCTCAGGCCTCCCCAGGATGCTTTCTAGTCTCTAAAGTAGTGCTCCTTTTTAAGTGACCCTTTGTGAGTTGCTGAGTTCTACAAATGCTCAGTACATTATGATTCCTTTATTTTAAAAAAAATATGAAAAACTAACTCTGATGGGCAGGCGCTCTTCTTTTTCTCTCATACACGTTTGTTTGAACTGGGGTCCTGCTCCTGCTGTTCTGTCTGTCTTAGTTAGGGTTTTACTGCTGTGAAAAGACACCATGACCAAGGTAACGCTTACAAGGATAACATTTAATTGGGCCTGGCTTACAGGTTCAGAGGTTCGGTCCATTATCATCAAGGTGGGAGCATGGCAGCATCCAGGCAGGCATGGGGCAGGAGGGTGAGTTGTACGTCTTCATCTGAAGGCTGCTGGCAGAATACTGACTTCCAGGCAGCTAGGATGAGGGTCTTAAAGCCCATGCCCACAGTGACACACCTACTCCAATAGGGCCACACCTCCCTGGGCCAAACATATCAAATCACTACACTGTCTAAGCTGGTTAACTTCTGAGCTCTGGAAATTCTTTGTTTCAGGCTCCTGAGATCTGGAATGACAGACAGGCAACACCACCCCTAACTTATCTGATAGGTATTTAATATCCAGAAACTATTACTGTCGTGTGACATTCCCTAGGATGATGGGAATAAATGTCTCTTTACTCCAGCTAGGTCACCAATGATAGATCAAAGAATTCCACCCATCTACAGCTTGTAGAAACAGCCCATTTAATTGAGGTTATTTATGAAGCAAATAGAGAGAGTTACTTACAGGAGCATGAACAATTTATGGACAGTTTTACCACCAATAATAACACACCGCTACTCCTCCCCCTCCACCTCTTGCTCTAACAGCTTTCCTCTGAGAGAAGAGACGCTTCCTACACCTCGGGCCCTTGGGTGCTGCCTTGGGAATATTAATATTGATTGTCTCATGAGGTTAATTACAACTGTTCTGCCTTCAAGATGGCAATGTCTATGTCATCCTAAGAAGAGAGTTCCACAACAATCTACCTCTTCCTCTGGCTTTACATTCTTTTAGTTCTCTCTACCTCAGCATTCCTTAAGCTTTTTGGCCGGATTGGGGGAGTGATACAGATGTATTTTTTTTCCCCAGAGAATTGGTTGCTATTCTATTAAAATAGTCTTTTTTTTTTTTTTACCGAACTTTGGCTACTTATGAGTCTCTGCAGTAACTTCTGACCAAGGCAAACAGTAATAACAGTCAATGGTCATAAACAAATGTTTAGAAAACAATCTGACAGGAGCATCACAGCCATCTAACAAAACAACAAATTTCCGGGTTGGGGATTTAGCTCAGTGGTATAGCGCTTGTTCAGTCCCCAGCTCCGAAAAAAAGAACCAAAAAAAAAAAATATTCCAGCCAGGTCTATGACTTTTCTAGCCAGAGAGTACTTGGCTTAAATATGGGTTCTTTCTTGTAGTGTGAGTCTTAAATCCAATCAGAAAGTATGTGGTTGTACCCATAACCATCGTGCCGTTATTGCACAAGCAGGTTCATCTTAGCAAGACCGTTGGTAATCCGGAGTACTGTCTGCCGGACACCATGGCTATGGCACTCAGGAGCTCACAACACAAGACTGTCAGCGTCCTAGCATGGATGAGGGAGGAGCTCACGAAGCTCCACTCCTAGCTGAAGGGCTAAGGCAGCTGACAGCTGCTGGTAGGTGAGTCATGCTCTGGTTTATCCTCCTGTATTCATGTGCGTGCAGGCAGTAGTCCTTGGCTTCAGCGGGTTATACACAAAAGGAGGAGACATGTTGAGTGGCCCAGAGGGAGTAGGAGATGGAAATGTTCATGACTTGGTAATATATGTATAAAATTGTCAAAGAATACATAAAAACTATTCTTCAAGGCAGTCAACATTCAGGCATGGTGGGAAGAGGGACTCACTAGGCCCCAACCTTAGCTGAGGAGCTGTTGACAGTTGATGGCTTTAGAAGAGGGAGTCAGTTTTCTTTAAGGATGTGACCCCTAGTAAGTTGACTGTGCTGCACTGGGTGGCTTTTCACCCGTGAGTGACATACATTGGATTTGGTAGTATAGATATGTGAGGGAGGGCATGAAGTCGGGAGGTGGTGGAGATTTGGAAGAAAATCTGGGAGGAGTTGGGGGTAGAAGTGAAGTCGAAAATGGTCAAAAATAAATCAAATTCATGTGTGAAATTTTCAAAGGCTTACTTTAAAATGTTAACATAATAATTTTAATATAAATTCTAATTTAAAAATAGCTTTGTTTAGGGCCGGAGAGATGGCTCAACCGGTAAGAGCTCTGGCTGCTCTCTTCTAGAGGTCCTGAGTTCAAATCCCAGCAACCACATGGTGGCTCACAACCATCTGTAATGGGATCTGATGCCCTACTCTGGTGTGTCTGAAGACAGCTACAGCATACTCACAGACATAAAATAAATAATATTTTTTAAAAAGCTTTCTTCAAAGTCAAAGTATGTCTTTTTCTATACATTCAAGATGTTTCTTGCTTTTAAATTACTTGGGTGGGATTCAAATGGGTAAAGGTGCTGCTGCCAAGCCTGACAGCATTTGGGAGCGCACACGCACATGCACACACACATGCACACACACATGTATGCACACAAACACACACGTGCACACACACACATACACACATACACACATGTACACGCACACACACACGCACACACACACATACACACATATACACATACACATACACACAGGCACACGCATACACACACTAAATGTAAATTTTCATTTATTCATTTACTTTGATACAGAGTCTCACTGTGTAGCCCTGGCTGGCCTGGAAGTTTCTGTGTAGAACAGATTGTTCTAAAACTCACAGGTATCTACCTGCCTCTACATTTCAAAAGCTGGAATTAAAGGTCTGTACTACCATGCCCAGCAAATACAAATACGATTTACTTTCTGCCTTTCTGTCTTTCTGTCTGTCTTCCTTCCTTCCTTCCTTCCTTTCTTTCTTTCTTCCTTCCTTCCTTCCTTCCTTCCTTTCTTCCTTCCTTCCTTTCTTTCTTTCTTTCTTCCTTTCTTTCTTTCTTTCTTTCTTCCTTTCTTCCTTTCTTCCTTTCTTTCTGTGTATAGGTATTTTGCCTGCATGTAAGTCTGTGCACATTGTGTATGGCTGATACATTTGGAGACCAGAAGAGGGTGTCACATTAACTGGAATTACAGATGGTTGTGAGTCCTTTGGAAGAGTTGCCAGTTCTCTTAACCCATGAGCCACTTCTCTCAACCCCCAAAATATAACTTTTTAAAAATATTCTTAGGGCCAAGTGACATGGTGCATGTCTTTAATCTCAAACTTTGGAGGCAGATGCAGGCAGTTCTGTAGGTTCAAGAGCAGCCTGGCCTACATAGTAAGTCCCAGGACAGCCAGAGCTGCATAGAGAGACCCCGTCTCAACCCTGTCCCCATCCCACTCCCCATAGTCCTTAGGGCCTTTGTGGGACAATGCCTCATAAAAACAGTCTACCAACATCCTACAGATCTTCCTTTGATCCCCTATTCTGTCTTTCCTAATGGGCTGGAGAAATTCTCAGCAGTTAAGAGCAGTCACTGCTCTTGCAGAGGTCCTGAACTCAGCTCCCAGCACAGTGGTTAGGTAGCTCACAATTACCTGAAACTCCAGGTCCTGCACTGGTGTGTACACATCCACACTCAGAAACACACACACATACGTAGTACACAATAAATAAAGTAAGCTTAGAAACATAGATAAATTGCCCTTCCTAATTCACACTTCCGTGAATGCTTTGTCTGCGTTTTGTGGTAACCCTTTAAGTTAAACTCATACAGTCAAACTAGAAATTCCAGTTATTTGTCATAGTTGATGAAATTTTCCTGCTTTATCTTCTCAACCAATCTGCTCCAAGCGATCCCACCCAAGAGTGAAGCTGGTGTATTTCAGTGTGTGCACGTTGGTGTGTGTGCTGGCCTTGCCCATCTCTCCAGACCCGTCTTTGCCACACCCTGCAGGGTAGACGTACTGCACGTGGGGCTGGCTTTCTGGCCTTCTCCCCCTCACAGTGTTTCCTTGACCTAGATCTCGATGTCCTAGTTGATCAAGACTGGGCTCTCCTGTCAGTCCTCTCAGAAGCTCCTCTGGGCCTCATCAGCCATGTATTTTGAACAAACCTCTATGGCAACACCTCTTTGCTGGGATTATCTGCTCCTATATCTTACTTAAACACCACAATCTACAAATCTGTGTTTAGTGCCAACTTTGCCAGTGACGTTGAATCAGTGTTTAGTTAGTGGGCTAATAACTAAGAATATAAGCTGTGTTTTTTTGTTTTGTTTTGGTCTTGGTTTTTTTTTCCTTCCTTCCTTCCTTCCTTCCTTCCTT